>NW_028245144.1:0-2500 GCF_964263255.1 Lissotriton vulgaris
CATTCCCCAATGTGGTTGCAGGTTGAGTTTGGACAACCAGCGGTAGTCAGGGTAGCTCCTATTACTGTGTGGCATTTGAAAGATCCTACCACCAAAAAAGAGGTGGTCAGGGTTTCGGAACGTTATTTTCAGGAAAATGTGGGCACTGTTGCTTCAGCTCAGTCTTTGTGAGAAACCTATAAGGTAGGGGTGAGGTCCTATCCTTGGTGGCGGGTAGGAAGAGGAAACACAAGGCCGAGGTGGTCAGGGTGGAGGCCGATGTATAAGGCTGGAGGAAAGGGTGGCTAGATCTGCCGCTCAGGAGGACCTCCACCTTTTGAAGTTAAGACCAGATGAATACAAATGCCTTGCCAGGGAGAGAGCGATTGTCCAGAATAACGCCATACAGAGTCGAATATATGAACATGGGGACAAGGCTCGTAAATTGATTGCTTGGCTGGAGCGTGAGGAATGGGCATCGAGGCTGGTGCCTGAGTTAGAGGGACTAGAATCTAGCAGGATTACAGACCCACAGGCGGTGGCTGATGAATTCTCTGATTACTACAAAGGGGTGTACACCACGGTTGGTGGGTTTACGGAGGCGGAAAATAGTGAAATGATTAAGGATATTTGCATGCCTGGATTGTCTGAAGATGATAGGAAATGTTTAGACTCTCCTTTCACTGACGATGAAGTCGCGCAGGCGATTAGAGGGATAAAATCAGGGGAGACGACTGGACCAATGGGATACCAATAGAATTATACAAATTGAATCCTCATAAACTCGCCCCGTATATCCGAGCTATGTTCCTGGAGAGTAAGGAGAAGGGTCAGCTTCCATACGACCAGCGGGTGGCGAATATTGCAGTTATCCATAAGGCAGGCAAGCCTAAGACATTATGCTCCTCGTACAGGCCCATTTTGCTGCTTAAAGTCTTGCCGAAATTACTCGCTACCAGGTTGGTCAGGGTAGTCACAACTTTGATACACCCCGATCAGTCTGGCTTCATGCCACGCCGGAACACGGCTCTAAACCTGTGAGGGCTACACGGGATCCTGGGTGGTTCCCCGAGGATACAGGAGCCAGCGGTCCTGGTGTCCTTAGATGCCACCATGGCATTCGATAGGGTCGAATGGACCTATTTGTTTGCAGTGTTGGCGAAATTAGGTTTTGGAGCGGAGTTCATTGGATGATTGCGATTATTATACGCTAGTCCTTTGGCCAAGGTAGTTGTGAACAATTGGAAATCGGCCGATTTTTCTCTTGGGAGAGGCACGAGACAGGGATGTCCTCTGTCTCCGCTTCTCTTTGCTCTTGCACTGAATCCTCTGGCGGTGTGGGTCAGATGGGATCGGTCTATACTTGGCTTGCCATGGACGCCGGAGTGAGAGGATACAATTTCGCTATATGCTGATGATATCCTGCTTTATCCCACCCACCCTAGGGCATCTTTGATTAGCACTTCTAGCCATATTTGGTAGGTACTCCAGATTTGCTATCAACTGGTTGAAATCGGTGCTTTTAGATTTAGCGGGAGAGCCACCGGTAATTCCGCAGCAACGCCCTATGCAGATTGAGCCAGTAGGATGTAAATATCTAGGTATATACATAACACTAGACCCGAAGATGAGATACGCTAAAAATGTAGGCCCCCCCTAATCCGGTTTAAAAAAAGACGTGGAGCGCTGGAGAGCTCTTCCGCTATCATTGCTTGGGAGGGCGGTGCTGTTTAAGATGATGGCCTTACCTCGATTTTTGTACGTATTCCAGAATACAATGGACCCTGTACCGGCATCCTATTTTAAAGAAATAAAGGCACTTCAGAAGCAGCTTCTCTGGGATGGTAGACCCTGAATAGCATTTGTCAAACTAACTCTCCCATGGTATGATGGGGGTATTGGACTCCCAGATTTAAGGAAATATTATTGGGGCTCGCAACTTGCAGCGGTGAATCACGTTGTGTGTGGTCCCACTGGGGACCCAGGCTATGCCCTGGACCGCAGGCAGGCACCGGATGGGGATATCGTCAGGGCTTTATATGCCGGGTCTGGGCGGTTCTCGCTGTTGGGCCCAACTGCACAGTGCTAATAGATGTTTGGGCTGGGAGGGAAGTTTAACGCTGGCCACCCCCTTGTTCAATTCAGAGAGACTCGGGAGCTTGTGGAAATCTAAAGGATTTGACAGGTGGGATCTGATCGGGATCAATCAGATCAGGGATGTGTGGGGAGGGGACAAAATACATACATTTGACTTTCTCAAACAACAGTACAGTTTGCATGATAGCGAGCACTATCGATATCGACAGGTTAGACATGCCCTCCTTGCTCACATACCTAGGGACACCACGCTTCCAGAGGCCTCTCCTCTCGAAGATCGAGTGTTGGATGGACACCTCCCCGAGAAAACTATCTCCTTAATATACAAAAAGCTTGTAAATAACATGGAGGACCCGCTGGGACGTATTAGAACACTGTGGAGCGCAGATGGGTTAGAGTTAGATGACGAAGATTGGGTGGAGGC